>NW_022158695.1:274436-315135 GCF_000260195.1 Fusarium odoratissimum NRRL 54006 | reverse complement strand
GTGCAGCCTTATTTGCACGGGTACCCGTGCGGGTATGGATGGCCATGTTTCGCGAGACAAGCCAACTAACGTGGGGGCCACATATTAACATTCACATTCACATGTCATCCTTGATCCATGACATGACGTTCAGTAGATGCGCTGTCGCAGAACCTGACCTCGCAACGCCGTCTCATTAGTCCTCGTCACGATCACCCGAATCGCCTTCATCATACCTCGCTAGCAACATAAAGAGATAGCTCCCAAGCTCTTCCATGTCTCGATAGCTTTACCCCTCCGCTCGTCCTCTTTGTCTTGTCTCACACACGATCACCAACAATATGGAAAAATACAGCCAATTTCGCGACAGAGGTAAAGTTCTCCAAGGATTAATAATATTCACATGCTAATCATTCTTAGCAACGGGCATTGCGCCGTTTCTTCCCGTTTCGACGCCCGTATCAGCTCTCGCGACATTCACACACGCCGCTCTTTTCCTCTTCCGCCTCCCATTCTTCATCGCTTACTTCCTCGGCTACTTCCTCTTCTTCCACTTCCTCCCGCTGCCAGTTATCTTCAGAAAGGTTGCACTATGGGGATTGATGGCCATACCGGGAATATGGTGGGTTGACCTTCAGCTCGACGGTGTCAAACGTGGCACCCTCGCTGACCAACCCCGCGAGCGTTTCCCGCACCCTGGCTCAGTTATCGCTGCCAACTTCTCGAGCCCTATCGATGCGATCTACCTCGCCGCTATTTTTGACCCGATCTTTACCATTTCGTACCCCGATACTCGCAAGGTGCAGCGTGTGAGTTTGCTGGGTGCTGTTCTGGCAGCTCTCTCGCCTGTGCAGACTGGCCCCCCTAAAAATGCGAAACTCGTCGAGATCAAGGACCTTTTGGACAGCAACCCGGGCCAGATTATCGCTGTTTTCCCTGAATGTGGTACCACCAATGGCAAGGCTATTCTGCCTTTCAGCCCGAGCATCCTTCAAACACCAGCCGACGTCCATATCTTCCCTGTTAGCATCCGATACACGCCCTCCGACATTACGACACCAGTGCCTGGAAAGTGGTTCCGCTTCTTGTGGGATCTCCTCTCTCGACCGACGACGTGCATTCGTGTGCGCATTGCTGAAGGCCAAATCAACACGTCTGCCGCCAAGACCAATGGTGTAACATCTTCCTCTTCCGAGCTACGCAACCGTGGTGACGCTAGTTCCAGCGTTTCCCCTGATGAGCAGCGTGTCCTTGATAGAGTAGGCGAGGCACTCGCCAGACTAAGCCGCGTCAAGCGTGTTGGACTTACAATGAAGGATAAGGCGGCCTTCGTGGACGCTTTGAACGGAAAGAAATAAATACTTATGGAAGATTTGGGAGAATCTAGGGTTGATACGATCAACAGAGAGGCCGCTTCGTTTGAAGTGAAGCTGTGTTTGGAGTTCGCATTGCAAGGAGCTATTGGAGGTCATTCTGTTCAGTCGGCCTAATACCCACAATCTTTCGTGGATTTGCGTTGTATTCTTGTGTTTTGTTTTTTTTGGTTATTTCAAGATGCGCATTCTACGTTATAGCTTGTTAGGTAGACTTGTCGGCCCAGAGCATTTTCACGTATTAGCGAGGAGGCACTTTGAAGGCATTAAGAACGAAAAAAACATTGGGATATAAGTTCTGACCCAGAAAATTCTAAATTCGCCTTTTCCCACCCCATTAAAACAGGAATTACATCGTTACATTTGACAATTCTTTTTGGCTTTCGCGAGCCTTTTTAGTTCTTGAGACCACTGTCGGTGACACAGCCCTCACTGGCGTTTCTCACAAGCTGGGCGTACTTGCTCAGCGTACCCTTGGTGTATCGAGGAGCGGGAGCCTTCCAGGCCTTGCGACGTCGCGCAACCTCCTCCTCAGGGACAACAAGATCGATAGCACGGGTCTCGGCGTCGATGACAATGGTGTCGCCGTCCTCAACGAGAGCGATGGGACCACCCTCCATAGCCTCAGGGACGATGTGGCCAATGATGAAACCGTGAGAACCACCAGAGAAACGACCGTCAGTGAGAAGGGCAACGTCCTTTCCGAGACCAGCGCCCATGATGGCGGAAGAAGGCTTCAGCATCTCAGGCATACCGGGACCACCCTTGGGACCGTCATATCGGATAATGACAACGGTCTTCTCACCCTTCTTGATCTCACCAGCCTCGAGACTGGCAATGAAATCGGGCTCAGAGTCGTAGACACGAGCCTTACCCTCGAATCGAAGACCCTCCTTACCGGTGATCTTACCGACACAGCCACCAGGGGCCAGAGAACCGCGGAGGATCTGAATGTGACCGGTAGGCTTGATGGGGTTGCTCAGGGGTCGGATGATGGTCTGGTCCTCAGGGAACCCGGGCATGTTCTCGACATTCTGCTTCATGGTCTTACCAGTAACGGTAATACCAGAGCCGTCAATGATACCCTCCTTGAGCAGGAACTTGAGAAGAGCGGGAGTACCGCCAATCTTGTGCATATCGGCCATGACCCACTTTCCGGAGGGCTTCAGGTCGGCAAGGAAGGGAGTGCGGTCGGAAACCTTCTGGAAGTCCTCAATGTCGAGCTTAATACCGACAGAGTCGGCAATGGCGATAAGGTGCAGGACGGCGTTGGTGCTGCCACCAAGGATGGTAGTGACGATCATGGCGTTCTCGAAGGCCTGGCGAGTCATGATGTCACGAGGTCGAATGTCCTCCTTGAGAATGTTGCGAATAGCAGGTCCAACGCTCTCGCACTCAGCCTTCTTGCTAGGATCCTCAGCAGGGCTGCTGCTGCTACCGGGAAGAGTGAGACCGAGAGTCTCAAGGGCGGTGGCCATGGTGTTGGCAGTGTACATGCCACCACAAGCACCACCACCAGGGCAGGCGTTTCGAATGATGTCGAATCGCTGCTCCTCAGTGATCTCACCAGTGATGTATTGACCGTAGGCCTGGAAAGCAGAGACGATATCGATGGACTCGCCCTGCTTGGTGCAGCCGGGACGAATGGTACCACCGTAGACCATGATGCTGGGACGGTTGACACGGCCCATTGCGATGGCAACACCGGGCATGTTCTTGTCGCAACCAGGCAAGCTGATGTTTCCGTCATACCACTGACCGTTCATGACAGTCTCAATACTATCGGCGATAATCTCTCGACTCTGGAGAGAGTATCGCATACCAGTTGTGCCCATGGAAATACCATCAGAGACACCAATGGTGTTGAATCGGTAGGGAATAAGACCAGCCTTGGCGACGGACTCCTTGACGACGGCGGAGAGGTCCATGAGGTGCATGTTACAAGGGTTGCCCTCGTACCAGACGGACGAGATACCAACCTGAGCCTTGTTCATGTCATCCTCTGAAAGACCAGTGGCGTAGAGCATAGCCTGGGATGCGCCCTGGGCCTTGGGCTGGGTGATGTTGGCGGAGACCTTGTTGAGCTTGTCATCGGCGCGGAGGGCAGAGGCGGAGAAGAAGCGGCTGTAGAGGAGTCAGTATTCAGAAGTAAATTGAGCTTTCAATTGACTGTTCGAGATGGAATAACTTACCCATTGCTCCTCGCAGAGAGGGGGAAAGCTCCCACAGCTCTAGACCTCAACAACGACCTCGAAAGCATAATGACGACGTTTAATCTTTTTCACTCGGGAAAAGGGGAAAAGAAAAACGTCAATTGAAGCTTCAACCACAAACTCAAATTGCGTATGAAGAGAGTCCGACGCCTGAGTAAAAGCGGTGGGATGAGTTTGTGGACTTTTTCTGGTTTGCGATGTCGGCTGCGGTTTTGTTTCCCAAAATTTAGGTTCCCTGTGCTCTTCCCTGTGACTGGGAGAGGGGGGAAGACGTCCCCAGCCCAGGGTGCGAAGAGCTCCCCGCATGACAATTGGAGTGTTTTGATTGGTTGGGTGACCTCATGGAGATGGCTCTTCGGGGGAGGTGCTTCAAGTCCGGAGGAGGCTTAAGCGTTGGAGTCCACTTTGAATAGAGTTATCCACTGAACTTGTGTGATTCAAGCTACGGATGCAATGTAAGATCGTCCATGATGCCGAGGATCCGGCCTCTTCGTGTGAGTCTCTTTGATTACATTTAGATGCTATTTCTATCCTACATTCAGGTTGTCGAAGTTGAGTAGAGAATACATGGTATTGTCATCCTTGTCACCAATTGAGAGCGACACCGGCGGACCATACAGACCCCTGCTACATCATCGGAGTGTTTATTGTTCTGAATGTAGTTTCATGTTTCTATGACTTTGTACTCTTGTCTCTAATTCTACCAGGTCTCATTCGTGTTCTAATAACCATCAGTACAAGCCCGCATAAACAGCCAAACCATGGACCATGTCTTCGTCTCAGTCTTCAAGATCCCATGTCGAGACGTTGAGCTTCTCCTCACTGAACAACATTCAACCATCCAAGGCAACCCACTCCAAATCATCCAGTGCCTTCTTGATCTTCTTCGAAATATCCTCAATGAACTCAAACTTGAAAACCTCATAGTGATGTCCCTCAATATCTACCACATCAGCAAAAAAGTTCTTGTCGTACATATCCCACCCCAGATTCCGCTCCTCACGGCTCAAGTCCACAATATCAGTCCCGTTCTCCGTGGGCACGGCCTTCTTGGCCCGGAGGAGACTAACCCGGGGCCGACGTCCTGCCTCCCAGGCCGGAGGTGTCCAAGCTTGAATCATACGGCGAGCATCGGCCATGGCTAGATCCGCGAGGATCTGGTTCTTGTTCTTTCCCTCCTTGGAGTCTTCACCAGGCATCTTGCGCTTTTCGCTAGAGAATTTATGAGGGTAGATTGTGTCAACCATGAGAATTCCGATGACTTCAATGTTGGAATCTTCAAGCTGCTTTGCGATTTCGAGACTCAAGTGACCGCCCATGCTCCATCCGCCAAGAAGGAGTCGGATCTTTCCAGCTGCGTTGCGACGTCTGGGAAAGTCGGGCTTCTCGACGGTTTCTTTGATCCAGCCTGTGTAGAGACGGGCCATGTCGCTGAGACCACCGTCGAAGGGCTCGCCGCTGTGAAATTTGGGGTTGTAAATGCCGTAGACTGGACGACGGAGAGGTTCTAAGCAGTGGTATGAGAATGTGGTGCCGCCGCCATCGTGGATGAGAAAGGCTGGGACAGCTTCGCCAGTCTGCCAGTCCGCAGGCTGGACTATTTCAGGGTTTGTGTCCATGGTCAATTTCCACTGTTGATTTGATCTTTTTGATTGCAATTTTCGTTGTGCTTGGTTATCACCTGAGTTGTGTTTGGTGAGTGAGAGTAAGAACTTCGCTGAGCGTGATCCTTATCTAGGAAGGTATGCTGAGATCAAATCCTGCAGTCTTAAATGCTGAACAATAATTCGCTCAAATGAGAAGAAAAGAGTATTCTTCAAAAATAAATGCAAAGAACAATTGGATATCTAACAGGTCCGATACACGGGTACCGAACAAATAATCACAGCGTTGTGCTACCAAGTCTAACTCGTATCGGATTTATGACCTTCGGAGCCTATCGGCGGCGGTGACACCTGGCGCCATCGGTAATTGCGGGGCCGGGCCGTGATTGGAGGCCGGCCGGACAAGCATCATATCTCACGCGGCACACAATACGCTTCATCTGATTGTTCATATTTATGGTATCTCATTTCTATCTTACAATCCTTAGTATTGTCTTGCCTCAATGGGCCCAACTTGAGGCAACGCCAAGTATCCCTGTAGTCTCCAGAGAAGCAAATGCAAAGCTCTCATGCTTCCACTTCTAAAGTTCTTCAACACCAAAATCTCATGGTCTCGGAATACCTCTGACTTCTCTCTCAACCTCTCAACCTCTCCTTCTCCTAGTAAGTATCGCAGATCATGAACTGCCATCTTACTGGCATAAGAAGCATCTTCTATATCGAGAGTCGCATAACTGTTCATGTCTTCCATATCCTCTTTCGGGATATAAAGGATTGCTCCACCTCCTGGAATTCTCTTCGCCTCTTCCCAGCTGGCAACTGGCCTTATGAATTTGTGTGGCGCCCATAAACCTTCCCTGCAAGAACGTGTGATGAGCGTATCAACAGCCACACGTCGCAACATCCCAAGAAGTACATCGCCCATGTCTACTCGGAAAACCTTTGAGTTGGTACCATATGGAAGGTTTGCCATGCCTTGGTGGCCACCCATCCTTGCTTGATAACTCTTGCTACTCTTGTTTCCTTCGATTCCTCCAATCATATCGATCAGACTTTTGCGCGCGAGAGTGTAGGCGACGATGCGCGCTCGTCGTTCTATCAGTCCTTCGTTTGTTTCCACATCCTCAACGCCTACTTCTGTGCTTGTCTCAGCTTCGGCACCTGCGTCTCCTGGTGTTGCTTGGGCTGGCGTTGTTTTGGCTTCCGCTGATATGTCGGCTCTCGTTGAACTGGCTTCTGTAGCCATTTTCGCGATTTCGTTTTGTACAAGTCCGATCTGCCTCCGCGCCCGTTCAATCCCTCTCCATATTGATTTCAAGTCATTGGACTCCATCTCCACCTCTCGCTCTTCTCTTGTCGGCTTGACTCTTAAGAAAGAAAATGGGCCTGGTGCCCACCAGTGGCTCGTCTGCTCGGGATCTGGGTGCTCGACCAATTCGAAGTCCTGCAAGAAGTGCCTGGGGAGGCAAGCGTTCGTATTCTTGCACCACCTTGTCGGACCTATCAATGCTTCCGCGTATGGGTTATTTGACAGCTTCTTCCGAAATTGTCCTGATATGGCCGTGGGCATCGCTTTCTTCGTACGTCGTCTTGCCTGCATGAACTTATAGTCCATCACGGGAGATATTGGTAACCTTCCGGCATCTGTGTCTACAGTCTTGTCTTCAGGATGGATTCTCGCTCGTTTGCCGCTCGCTAGTCGATCAAGTTCCGATTCGATTTGATTCAAGAGGGCCATTTTGCTCAATTCGGATTTGTCGTAAGAAACCCATCGTTTTTGGCAATTGATCGTCAATCCAGAAGTTCGAATATGGCCAGAGCAGGCCTTTGTGTATCTCTTCATGATGTCTCGTGTTGTTATGACCAGCTCATCGTCGACTTGTGGTGCTTGTTTGTCGCAAAGCGTTTGAGGATGAACAGCTAAATTTCTCCCGGGGTCGGATCGTTATCGATAAGAGCCCCAGCTTCGTAAAGCTTCCCCCACCACTTCCGCCCGGCCCCGGTCCGTAAACTTACATCACCGTTCACATAAATTCGCGACCATGTTTCTACGGCCAAGAACGTTGCGCGTACTGCGCGGCGTGTCGCAACAACATGTGAGAGCTTTTGGCTTCTCCAGTTCTTCCGGAAACTCGCCAATGTCACCAATGGGCAACATTCCCATGCCCTACATCGAGGAGTCGTCGGTAAGCTACCTGAGTCCAATCTGGTGCCTTCGCGCAGCTAACAATTCCAGGCTGCCGGAAGAAAAACATGTTTGTTCGGATTGGTGTCGCAAATGGTTCAAGAAGCTGATGGGTTATAGGGGATATCTTTTCCAAGCTACTACAGGTGAGGACAAGCTCTAGCCATCGAGCTATCGTTACTAATAGTTCTAGGAACGCATCGTCGTCCTAAATGGTGAAGTTAACGACTACATGTCCGCTTCGATCGTGTCACAGCTGCTTTGGCTCGAGTCCGATACCCCCGATAAGCCGATCACGATGTACATCAACTCTCCTGGTGGTTCCGTCACCTCAGGTAGGTTCGCTCAACAACCAATTCACAATCGAGACTCACAAGGAGCACAGGAATGGCGATCTACGATACCATGACATACATCAAGTCACCAGTATCAACAGTGTGTGTCGGCGGTGCTGCGTCAATGGCCGCCATCCTCCTCGCAGGAGGTGAAGCAGGCAAGCGATTCTCTCTCCCCCACAGCTCGATCATGATCCATCAACCACTCGGTGGTACTCGAGGTCAAGCATCCGATATCATGATTTACGCAAACCAGATCCAGAAGACACGGGAACAGTCGAATAGAATCATGCAGTATCATCTCAATAAGGCAAAGGGTCATGAAAAGTATTCTCTTGAGGAGATTAATGATCTGATGGAACGGGATAAATATCTGTCGCCGGAAGAGGCTTTGGAACTCGGAGTTATCGATGAGATTTTGACGAAGAGGCCCGAGTCGGAGCAAGAGAAGAAGGAGAAGGAAGAGAAGCAGGGAGGGGCTGATACACCCCAGACGAGTTGAGGCTTGGACTTTTGTGTTGAAGATGTATATTATTGCTAACAAGCGTTTATGAAATGCATTCCCAGGTTTGCTTCTGAACATTCATTCTTGAGACCGTACCCACGCTCAGGCTCTTCTCCTGTGTTCAAGAGCAGTGACCCCAGGTACTGCTCCTGGAACCAAACCTCTCACCAGGAGTCAAATCCTAAGTATAATAAACATACATTCCTACGTATCTAACCACGAGGCGTAACAGGATAACCATATACCAATGTCTTAGAGAGCGATGCATCCCTGTCAGAACACTTCAATGATCCTAGGGAGACGAAGTCACGGTGCAGGGTAGCTTCAATGTTTGCACTCCTCCGTAGAGAAAACGCACCCTTGGATACTACTCTATCTTTTCTCAAATTTGAAGCAACAAATGTGTGATATTTTGTTAAAAATGGCATCAAGGTTGCTGTGCTCTTCGACATGGTGCACAGCGGCTGCTGTGGAAGTTCGCCTAATACAACGAATCCCACGCTGGAGAGGATTGTGGCTGCCTATTCAGTTTGTTGGCAGCGAGAGGAAACACTCGCCATATCTGCCAACAGGTATTCATTACCAGAC
This sequence comes from Fusarium odoratissimum NRRL 54006, assembly GCF_000260195.1. Taxonomy (NCBI): domain Eukaryota; kingdom Fungi; phylum Ascomycota; class Sordariomycetes; order Hypocreales; family Nectriaceae; genus Fusarium; species Fusarium odoratissimum. Next base: position 306,353 of record NW_022158695.1, on the reverse strand, counting down.
ATGGGCACCAGGCTATTTAATGTTCGTGTTGTTCAAGTTCGGTCGATAAAGAAAGACAGAGTTTATGAGAAGATTTGAGTTGAACCAAGGTTCACGCTATATACTGACTGTCCACCCACTTATAGATTTTGTGTGGCAGCATCCTCCAACCAATCTTTGTACGTAGAATCGTAGATACGCTCTCAAAATATGTACTCTTTGAAAAGTAACCAATTCGTTTGTTTAGTTGTGGTCGATGCGGAAGACCGCAACATCGTGTGTCTGCAAGTTGGCTGAGACAGTCTTGCCCTTTCCTTTAGCACCAGTCAGAAGCTCAGTCCACGAGTACTCCATATCCTTAAGTCCTGGAACGTCCTTGAGGTTCAACTGAGTGTTCAAGTTGCCTTTGCTAGCGACGATGGCGACAACTGTTCCGGTTGAGATGGGCCCGGACCAGTAAGGGTAGATCTCGCTGCTTCCCTTGGCGGGAGTGTTGGGAGGAGTGAAAGGCACAGCAGGCTTGGAGAGCGAGTCTTGGTTGACGGCGAGAAGGCCCTGGAGCATAGTTAGTAGATGTTTTCAGCGGCTGAGAAAGTGGTTGTAGGTACCTTGTTTGTGATCAACTTGACCTCATCGCTGTTAAGCTTGGTCATGTCTGTTCCGAGAATGATAGGGGACTTGGTAATACACCAGATGGCAAAGTGTGTTCGCTCCTCAGCAGGAGTAAGAGCACCATTGGCAAGGATCTAGGTTTTGGTCAGCCCCATACTCACTCAAAGCCAAGTTAGGGTCAAGACTCACCATCATATCGAGATCATTGTAGTGGCCTGGTACAGTGTACTTCAGGATAGGTGCCGCCTGGTTAGCAATACGGACAACATCCGCCCATTTGCCCCAGTTGTCCTGGCTCATTCGCCACATGTGTCCAACCTGAGCACCCCAAGTCCAAACCTCATCATAACCCCAGTTGCAAAGCGAATAGAGGATGTCCCTTCCTGTAGCGCGAAGAAGATCCCTCATCTTCTCATATCGAGGCCTAGAGCTAGGAGCTTGGTTGTTGGGGCATGTCTGGATATCGGCACCGTTGCCTGTGTTGCAGGGTGTGTAGCAGTTGTCGTACTTCCAGTAGTCAACACCCCAGCTGGCAAGAAGATTTGCGTCTTGCTGCTCGTGGCCTTGACTTCCTGGATAACCTGCGCAAGTCTTGGCTCCGCCGTCACCATAAAGACCGAACTTGAGACCCATTGCGTGGATCTCATCGGCGACTGGCTTGATACCTCTTGGCCACTTTGCAGGGTCAGGAACAAGATTGCCTTTGGAGTCACGCTGCTTTGTAGACCAGCAGTCATCAATGTTGACGTATTGGTATCCAGCATCCTTGAGACCAAGGTTGATAAAAGTCTTGGCTGTAGCAAGGGCAACTTTCTCGCTGGCTGCGTTACATTGTCCTTGATTCTGGCTGTAGTGTTAGTGACTAACGCATGTTATGATAGACCTGAGAGGAGCCCACCCAGCCGTTCCAGCCAAGAGCAGGAAGCTTTCCAACTTCACGAGTTTGAAGATGATTTCGTGAAGGGACAGCCGTGGCTAATCCGGCCAGAGCCACGACACCGAGAGATTGAGTATTGAAGAACATCGCAAAGACACCAGAATTGTGATTGAGTATGTACAAGATATCAACTGAAAAGGCACTGGAAACATGTTCCTTAAATACACTTGACCCATGAACATGATCGTCTAATTCCGTTACGGCACTTCATAATGCTTGAGCTGCCGGCTAATAAGACAACCGCTGGTTAAACTCGTATAAGTCGATACCTCCACAAAAACAAGTCCGGGGAAAGTCTCAGATCGGAATTGATCAACAAATCACACGACGCCCAACTCCTATTAATTGGCGCGGCTCATCGCCAACTCCCGTTTTCCCCAGATGGAAAAATGCACTTCTTTTACCGCTTCAGCGTTGGTGATCCACCGAGGATCAAGCCGAGTACTACCTTCCTTTGCGTGGCGTATTTGAAGTCGTTCGATGAATTGAATGGTGCTGTTCCAAAGTGAGGTTGATGATTGAACTTGCGGGCCAATCGGAGGTGTAGCTAGTATTTCCCTACTGGGTTGAGGATTAGCGAAACCTTTTGGTGACCCTTTCATAAGCGGACCAAACATGATGTAAACTTAAACAACCTTGTTGAAACAGTCGATTCAATGCGTTTTTCTCAGGTCGGATGAACTGTTACTACCTGGTATGTTTCTTCTTAATTGAGACGTGGGCAGGGTAGTCGGGATGAACGTGCCAGTTGAGTGGTGCGGATCTTGGGTAAACAGAAACATGCAGCTGATGATATTCGGACCGACATTACAGCTGAAGTGCGGAACAGATACAGAAAGAATACACTCTTAGGACCTTGATGGCGATCATTGTGATCAATAGAGACATAGGCTAGAGAAGAGGCGAAGACGAAGCCAACCAGGTGAAGAAGAGAGATCTCGAGAAAGTTCACCAAGAGTATCAACCGATCGCATGATCAAGGGTGTCTGCCCACCCAGCTGCAATTGTTGCTCAGGCTAGCTGAGAGCGAGCCAGAGAGGCAAATTTCAGGAAACGGAGACATGCGGTTTCGAAACATACTCATGGATAGTCTAAGGTATAGAGTCTCAGGTTACTTACACAACGAACCTTAAGGGGGGCCCATAGAGAGATAGACGAACTGGCTAGGCCGGCAAATCGTCCTTATCATGACCGAATGAAGTATCATTTGTAACAGACTTGGGCAATCATAAGTAAATATCAGTCATCCAAAATATCTTTAGCTAATTACTCATGACTTTATTTCCTAATCAGGCAATTAGACAGCTCCTCCAAGCCTCAGTAGTCAGGTCTAGCCTCTCATGGTGTTTTCCGACAAGCTCGGCATTCAAAATTGTTCCTGACGTCAGATTCGAGACCGTTCATGTTGAACCCCACCAAAAAAGTGCCCCGCGTACCCCTCCGCTTCCATGATGGCGGACCAGACCTTTAAATAATTGCTCCCTGAAGATCTTCAAGACCGATCAGCAGAAAGATTATTCTCCCTCCTCTTCATATCTCGTTGGTGCGAAAGATAGCAGAATGGAGCACGACACCAAGACCCGTATGTGCTTCTCGACTCTACCTTCGAACGCGACTGACTCCGCCGACAGCCCAATACAAAACGAGCGATCCTACCTCGTTCGCCAGTGAATCCGTCAAGAGGCGATGGCCTGTCATTCTGGCTAGACTCCTGTATGTACCGCGTGCGAGGCACTCTCTAACTCTCAACTAGACCCAAGGAATTGACGATGTCTACCGCGCCGTTACCAAGACCAGTGATCCCGAGAAACTAGCGGAGGGCAAGAAGATTATCGAGCAACTCGCCAATCTCAAGTACGAGGTTGAGCATGACCGAAAGCTCAGGTACGATATACTTGTGTCGCGCAGAGAAGAACACCACGGCTGACTGCGTAGTCCCCTCCCCGACGATGGATTCACGGAAGAGATCGAGACATATAACAAGGAGCTTGAGGCTCTTGGCCCCGATGCTCACTGGTACGATGTACCATGGCTGTTCTCCGAATGCTACCTATACAGGTAAGTCCATGCGACAAGAACTCTCTACATGCGCCGCTCACAATATTCAGACGCATCGCGGCCATGTTCCGCATGACCGAACACTGGAAATCCTACGATCTTTTCGCCCGACAGAAGATGGACACATTCCGATCATCAAGGCCCGCCGTTCTCGAGCTCGCTAGCAACTATAGACAATTAGTTGAGCAGCTCCGCGCTGATAAGGACTCAACACATGATCCTAAAGCTGAGAAGACTCTGTTCCAGGAGATGTTTGAGATTTGCCTTTGGGGAAATGCCACAGACTTGTCACTCCTTACAAACTTGACATATGAGGATATACAGAAACTCCAGGGTTCTGAGGCTCGTAAGGCGGCTGAGAAGAACATCTTGGTGAATGATCTTCCTAAGGCGTTTGACATTCTCAAGAAAGCGCAAGCTGAGGGCAAGAAGGAGCGTCGCGTTGATATCGTCCTCGACAATGCTGGCTTCGAGTTGTATGTCGATATGATTCTGGCTGGGTATCTTCTCTCGGCTGGTCTCGCCACACAAGTCGTCCTACGACCCAAGTCCATCCCTTGGTTCGTCTCCGACGTTGTGCCCAGCGATTTCAGTGGCTTGTTGAACGCTGTTGCCAACCCTCGTGCTCTATACGACACACCATCAGAGGATGAGGAACTCCAAGGCAAGAAGCCTGAGCCTCTATCTGAGGAAGGCGAGAAGGACCTTAAGTTCCTATTCCAGGAGTGGGCTACGTTCCATGCTGAGGGACAGCTTATGCTCCGCCCTAACCGATACTGGACTTATGGCGGTAGCTTCTGGCGATTACCCGCTGAGAACCCTGAGTTGCATGAGGAGCTCAAGGAAGCCGAGCTTGTCATTTTCAAAGGCGACCTGAACTACCGCAAGCTCGTCGCTGATGTAAGTAACCTCCATCTTGTTTGAAACCAATGCTGACTTGTGACAGGCTGCTTGGCCCGCTACCACACCTTTCATCGAGGCTCTCGGCCCCATGGGTCCCTCTTCAGGTGTCAACGTCTTGTCCTTGCGAACTTGCAAGGCCGATGTTGTCGTTGGTCTTCCGGAGGGTAAGGATGAGGAGTTGAAGCAACTGGAGGGCGGCGGTGGCGATTCTGGTGCTCGAAAGTGGGCGTGGAACGGAAAATGGGCTGTTGTGAACCTGTCTCAGGGTCATTAGAAGGGGTGAGCGACGGTTCATTTTGTTGATATGATTATAGATGTTTAGACGTATAAAACACTTGATAGAAAACATATACCGATTCTCTTGGACAATATCCCTTCACTGCTTTCAAGTTGGGGTAGCAACAGACACGAAGGGTTCTGTTTCTTCTGCTTCTGCTTTGTTCAAGTTTTACTGTGTTCAATCTACACGCACGTGTTATAGGACTGTTTGTGATCAGATGATACCACCAGAGATACAGATTCAAGTTGAAAATGACGAAAGAAGCCTATTCGGAGCAACGTTTTACGAACAGGAAGTCAGGCTCGATTCATAGCCCATGATCAACGACCAGGACAACCCCAGACTTGACGCTACCAAGTCCCTTTTCGATATCGAATATGCCGTTGAGAAATACGCGTCACAGTGGTATTCTTATATTGACTTCTTCTTGTCCTTCTTCGCTTCCTCCGAGGCCATTCGCTCTCGTTTCGCTTCTATCTGTGCGACGATGTCGGCGTGGATAGAGCCGGGCGTACGAGCACCACTATTGCGAACGCGATCCTGAAGGAACCTTTTAGTCTTTAGTCTCTAAACCTTTGAACTATAATACCTGATCGAGCGCAAGACGCCCATCGTCATAAGTCGGACATACTTCCGCGTTGGGTTGTGCGGCAAAGCACTCGTGTTTAGAGACCAGGGACTGGGGAGCTTGATCAGGCGAAGTTAGCTGAAGGATGAAGATGATGCGTGAGGGAGACGAACGGTTTGATGTGCCTTGAAGAGGGCCTTCGCTTTTAGTAGTTGGGGAAGAAGCTTCCCACTGGTTAAGCACTTCTTGAGTAGGCATGACGAACGACTTGAGGTGTTTCAATCTTTGTTAGGATAGGTCGATAGAAATGGAGGGTTGTGTTGGGAAATGAGGATAATTAGGTGGTTGAGTCGAGAGGATGAAGTTATAGCAAAAACGAAAGTCAACTGATTTTTAACCCTTCACATGAAACCTGACGTCACATAGATGCACATTGAGTTACAGAATGCGGCAAATCATGTGCAAGTTTTGAAAGTCATCGTCGTTGTATTTGTGCGACAGAAAGAACGAGCCGCGAAGGCTGTTATTGGGTTTCGTTGAACTCGGTGTAAGTCTGGCTGCTCCAAGATGAGGCATTCAGTGGTCATAAACCAATGGTTAATTGGCGTCGTTAGAAAGAGTTGAGAAATACCACTGCCCAATTTAGCCATCTCCGAAGGGATCCTTTGTGCAAGTGAAGCTCTTTCTCATAGCCAACTCCCGGTCTGAACTTAAGATATGAAGTCTACCTGAGAGTCTGTCCCGACAGCTTGGGCCTCGCTCGCCAAGGATGCCAGAATGACTTAGCAGGTCCACTGTCGTCAAACTTGTCACTCGGCACAAAAGACGGTGCGACGTGTTATCAGAAGATGCAAAAGGTTTAGTTTAACATGAACTATCCGATATTCTCTTTTTATTCCATTCTGGCGATGACAATACTTTAATTAGATCGTTGATCCCAAGGAAGAGGTACCTGAGCAGTTCCTTCTTTTAGTCGCCCGGGACACGGGTTCCTGGTCTTCTGGAAGGCGCCCCGCAAATGCAAATGCAAACGGAGCTCTTCCGCGTCAGGTGACGGATTTAGGTTCCTCATCTTGCATTATACATCAACTTTAATTGACCTGATCAGCCATTGTAGCATCTTTGATCGTTTATGAATTCAGCGGCAAGACGTCATAATGGACATGAACAGTGGACGACCTCTCATTCCTCGCCTTCCAAGCGGTGTATCTCCTCAAAACCACAGTCCATCAAATACAAGACCTGCGACCTCGGCTCGACGACAGATCCGCTCACGCGAGGGATGTTTAACATGCAAGTATGTATAGAATTTGTATCACCTGACTTCAAATCTAATCAATTTGAAGGAGGAGAAAAGTCAAATGTGATGAGCAAAGACCACGATGCTCTCATTGCGAGAGACTAAATATGGAGTGCAAATGGCGACCTCAGCAACGATCAGGAGTTCAAAGGAGACAAGCGCCTTCCACCGAAGTCCCTGATCAATCTATCGAGCAGCACCTATCACCAAATTTCGATACATCACCGGGGAGCTCAGTATTCCAACCAGGAAATGCAGTTGATGAAGTCTTCGATTATGCAAGTTTCATGTGGGACTACGGTGATTTTTGGCAACACGCCTCACCAGAGACACAGCAGCATCAGGGGTTGGAACCAAACATGTTGGTAAGACGAAACTATTGACTACATCTACGCGGGCGGTGCTGACACGAAAAGGCGGCTCAATCGCAGATCACATTCCCTGACAGGACAGCTTTTGCGACACCACTTCCAGCGCCCTCACTGTCACAGAGCAATGGTAGTCGGGACCAAGATACTACGGATGGGAGTGCTAAGTTGATGGAATTCTTCGCCAGCTCCGTCAATCCCCCTATCATCGCTGAGGTCGAGACTCAGAAGAAGTGGGTGTCCATGCGACAAGCTGTTGTCGAAATGGCAAGCATTTCTCCCATGGTGCGACACGCGATCATGGCCTTTTCGAATTTACTTCTTTCTCGACGCGATGGGAACTGGACTATGAGCGATGAGGATCACTATCAGCGAGGCGTTACCGAGGTCGCGAGCCATGACGGCACATCAATGTCGGAACACAGCCCTGCACGCGAATACCTTCTCGCAGCATTATTCTTTCTCAGCTATATCGATATCTTGGAGAGTCGTCTCGATGCTGCGCACTCAAATCTCAAGCGCGCATATACGCTCTTCCAAAGTAGTAATAAGCACGGCCTGACAGCGGTAGAGAAGCAGTTGCTTCTTTGGATTCGACTTCTTGATGGTCGGGCGGTGACGGCTGGTGGCTCTGGTCTTTTTCTCACTAAAGACGACGAAGTTCTTTTGGTAGAAGCATCACCCGCGAGTTTCGATGGTGAGCCCGAAGAAGTTTCGAAAGATCCCACCGATGACATTGAGGACGTGTTGTTTCAAGTATTGTATCAACCTGGCGTTGTGTTCTACCAAAAAGTCCAAAGCTTCATGGGGAGGATATCCAAGATAGACCCCTGGCATCGTTCTCGAGGGACGGTCGAAGACGAAATCGAAGTCATGAACATCGGTACGGTTATAGCGGCTGATTTGCGAACTCTATACGAACACCGTCCACCATTGATGGACTTTGCTGTGGCAGGCAAGCTAAAGGAGCCTCACGTCTCGAAGCATCTAGCTTTTGTCATCACACGAGCATTTCGAACGTACCTGTCAAACTATTACGCAAGCAAAGTCCACCTCCACCGAGTTGCGTACAAGAACCTTCCCCTGACCAAGGAGGCGTCTGAGGCGTTGGACCAGATCCGAAATCTCGCTAGACAAATTGTGGCGGACTTGGACCCTGAGGATACGCTCCCCGTCAACATGCTCTGGCCGCTGCTGATGCTGGGAGTTGAAGAGCAAGATGCCAACGAAAAGGCGTGGATAAAGACTCAAATTCTCAGAATGGAGAAGGTTGCTGGCAACGCGCGCATCACGGCGCAAGTGTTAGAAGAGGTTCAAGCTCGACAAGATGCTGCCAAGGCACGAATGGATATCCGGGCCGTGATGCATGCCGTTTTCAACTCATGCTTTGCCATTGTCTGAGTTATTTGAACATGGTCGGCTTCTAACGGCTTGCTTTCTGGAAGAGCACGGAACATCGCCAATGGATTACCACCAATGGTCGCTCACCAACCTTTCAGCAACTCCAAGTACAATTTAGCTTCGCATATGCATCCGGCATATCGGGACGAACTAGTTCACATGGCTCATGCCACTAATATCATGCGACTTGGCATGGATTGCTTCTCTTGTTCTTCAACAGTTCGCGCTGACGGTCGGCTCGATGCCCCACCCACACTCGTCGAGCCGATCGGATGTGGCTGTCTCCAACTTCCCCGCATGATGCTAAAGTGGATGAAGCTGGGGATGGGTCTTGGCACTTGGACGAACCGACAAACCATCATGGTCATGAATTCCATAGATCTCCGCATGGGACGTGGCATGATACCCATGGATCCGATGGGGGCAGAAAGAATATCCCCACAATGTCGGAGTGTGGAACAAAACCCTCCCCATTGATCTTGAGACGATTGATCATCTCCTGCTCTGATCTTGTTCTTCATTCTTCATTCCAACATCTTGTGATCTGAACAAGCAGTATCCCAACATCTAATCTCAATTATTCACAATGGGCTCAATCGCGACAACGAGCAAGTCATTCCCTGGCGGAATTCACGTTCCCTCTCTGACTTGGTTTGCCAATGATGCCAACCAAGAGATCGACTGGGACGTGCAGAAGAAGCATATCGAGTTCTTGATAAACTCTGGTCTTGACGGAAGTATGTTCAGACGAATGCTTCACATGAACCAAACTAACAAACTGCAGTCGTTATTGCTGGAACAAACGGAGAGGCCGTCACACTCTCAGCCGCCGAAAAGTCACAGCTCGTCCGAACCACTCGAGAGCTCGCAGTCTCCCTCGGCCGTCCCGATATCACAATCACATTGGGCACCTCATCACAAACCACACGAGATGCCATCAACGAGACAAAGCTCGCCAAGGAAGCTGGCGCCGACTTTGTCCTCGTTCTCACTCCCAGCTACTTCCACTTCGCTATGACACAAGATGCCATCGTGGCTTTCTTCGAAGAGCTTGCCGAGGCGAGCCCTGTTCCCGTCGTCATCTACAACTTCCCTGGCGTTGTCGCTGGCCTTGACGTCAACTCAGAGATGCTCGAGCGCCTGGGCCAGCACCCTAACATTGTCGGCGTGAAGTTGACATGTGGTGGTATCGCAAAGGTTTCTCGCATAGCAGCTCAGTTCAAGTCCGAAGACTTCTTTGCTCTCGCTGGACAGAGCGACTGGCTCGTTCCCGCTCTCTCTGTCGGAGGCACAGGCACCATCACCGGTGTCGCGAACTTGTATCCCAAGACCTGTCTGCAGATCTACGATTTGTACAAGGCTGGCAAGACAAAAGAGGCTGAAGCTGCACAGCTTGAGCTGGCAAAGATGGAATGGGGATTTGCCAAGGGTGGTATCAACGGTACCAAGTGGGTTGTTGCTAAGCTCCGAGGATATCCTCTCGAGAGTTGCCATTGCAGACGACCTTATCCTAAGTATAGCGATGAAAGTAAGCAGGAGTGGATTTACAAGGTTGTTGAGCCTTTGTCAGCTGTTGAGAAGGGTCTTGGTAAGAGGGAGGAGAATATCTAGACGGGTGTTTTGGAGATGATAAAATACGATCTTACTTGAAAGAAATATAAACGGAAAAGCATATGAATGAAAGAAATCAAGACTATTGAAAGACATTTCATCTCGATGTTCAACATTTAACACTTTAAGCAAACTCTGTTTATCTGTTTATATTGACATCCCAACAATAGTGCATGTAAGACTGCAGACTTTAACAATAAAATCTCGACTCTGAATTGTCACTGATGCTTCGTACTTCACGATTTCAGTCATTTTGCCCCTACAGGTGAAGCTCTCCAGCTCTCATCTTCTTTTGTCTAGTCTCACTACCGAATCATGTCCCGGATCAAAGGGTCGGAATTGTTAGTCTGGTATTCATCATGAACACCCCGTTGTAAACCGAGTTGCGAGTCGGATGTCTACTATCAGGCCACCATCAATTCAGCTAAGAACATTTCTCTGACTGTTAATGAATCTATTCCGGCATTAGTTTTCGTTCAAACATGGAACAAAGTCATATGATGCCTTGGAAATTCGGTATATCGTTCGCCTAAGTTACCGATCTTGTTAGCCAAGCATCCCCGCATGACCAAAGAACCAATCGCCTCTCTTGGTCGCATCGGCTCGCGTGTCGGATCCTTTTCCAAACAAAATCTCAACTGACTCATGATGAACTACTACACCCCTGTCACTTCTTATTCCTCATGCGAAAGGAAAGAAAAACATGGTTGGAATGACCTCACCCTCGTCTTCTCCACACCCATCCCCGGATTATTATTCTGCTTTCCCCACGCCCCCCGGATTGACGATGGGATAAGCTATATATCCGAGGGGACTTTCCTGCGGGGGATGAAGGATTTACATGCAACACAGCAGTTCTTCACTTCCATTTTCAGAAGGTTCATTTATCAGAAGATAAACATTAGACAATATGGGTGGCTTTCGCGCTGTGGAAGATAGGCCTACGCCAAAGGAGGTGTACAATTGGCGACTGTACACTGAGGCTGCTGTTATTGCTACAGGATCGCTGCTGTAAGTTCGCTCACTAAAACGAGAAGTTTGAGTATTAACAATTATAGGTTCGGTTATGACTCTGCTTTTATCGGCACTACCATTGCTCGCGATAGCTTCAAGCGTGACTTTAACATCAAGCCCGAGGACTCGGCTGATATCTCGAGTAACATCACTGCCACTTTCCAAGCTGGTGCTTTCTTCGGTGCTATCATTTGCTTTCTGAGTATGTTTTTAATCTTCTGGACTAGGGACGATTGCTGACAGATTTGAAGTTACTGAGAAGATTGGTCGCAAGTGGGCTCTGCAGGCCAACGTTGTTGTGTTCCTCATCGGTGCTATTCTCATGACTGCTGCCACTCACCAACTGTCCTATATCTGTAAGTCACTCTTCAATTCATCTCAGTCTCTATCTAACATCTTCAGACGCTGGTCGCGCTCTCACCGGTATCGCATGCGGTGCCATCACCGCCACAGTCCCCAGCTACATCGCCGAGCTCTCTATCGTCTCCATTCGCGGTATCCTAACCGGTCTCTTCGAAGTAACATACCAAACCGGTTCTCTGATCGGCTTCTGGATCAACTATGGCATCAACCAGAACATGAACCCTTCTTCCGCTGCAGCATGGCGAGTCCCCATGGCTGTTCAGATCGCCCCCGCCGCTATCCTCTTCATTGGTGGATTCTTCCTGCATGAGAGTCCGTTGTGGTTGATGCGCAAGAATCGTGAGGAGGATGCTACCAAGGCGCTTGAGAGTCTGCGACAGATTCCTCGTGATCATAAGTGTAAGTTTTGTTGGCCCAGGATGAGAATTTGGTGCTAATGGTGGGCTAGATCTTCAGGAGGATCTTGATATGATTCGAAAGCGTCTTGCGGATGAAGCCCTCGTTGCTAGCAGGTTTGGTACCGGACCTTGGGCTCTTTTCCGAGGCGCTGTATCTGAACTTACCCGCAAGGGAATGCGAAACCGTGTTCTGCTTGTTTTCTGCTCTTTTGCTCTGCAGAACATGTCTGGTGCTGCTGGTAAGTTGACCACCGCATTTCTACACAAGACACTGCTAACCATCGACAGCTATCAACTATTACTCACCCACTCTTTTCGGTTCTCTCGGCATCAGCGATGTTGCCCTGTACACTGGTATCTATGGTCTTGTCAAGGGTATGTTCAACAGTCCCCCGATACTAAGCTCTTACTGACTCTTTGTAGCTGTTGCATCTATCATCTTCTACGGTGCTCTCATCGACATGTGGGGCCGACGTAACCCTACCATCATCTCATCCGCCATGTGCTCTGTCTGTCTCTGGATCGTTGGAGCTTATGTCAAGATTGGACACCCCGCCACTATCATTGCTGAGGGCAAGGAGCTTTCTCCTTCGACTGCCGCTGGTGGTAAGGCTGCTACCGCTATGATCATGATCTACTCTGTCTTGTAAGCTTTTCCATACCCACGACGCGGATGACAGTATTCTAACTTTTGATAGCTGGTCGTTTGGTCTCAACGGTATCCCCTGGATTGTCTCGGCTGAGATCTTCCCTGGTGCTCTCCGAACCTTGACAGGTACATACGCAGCCTGTGTTCAATGGTAAGACTCCTTCACACATATCCCAAATACACAGTAGCTAACAACTACAGGCTCACTCAATTCGCCATCACCAAGGCTCTGCCTTACATCTTCAAGTCCTTCGGCTACGGAACATGGTTCTTCTTCGCATGCTGGATGATCACCGCCACCGTCTGGGCCTTCTTCTTCCTCCCCGAGACAAAGGGCAAGACCCTCGAAGAGATGGACGTCATGTTTGGCTACGTTCACGATCGCGCTCCAAGCGAGCAGGACGATATGGTCAAGGCTGGTGCGAGATCCTCTGTGACTGAGCACAAGGAGGAAAATGTTTAAATAGGGGTTACCTAAGTATACACACTCTACTCGAAATCTAAACCAGAGGGATATCTCCCCCATTGGCAATAAATCCACAAGGACCGTTACTAATCGTCGTTCCCCTCCTCACATCTGGTGAAGTGATGAATGATGAATTGAAGTTGTCGTTGGGATTGCAGGAGTTCGCAATTACCAATTCGCAGCCTCCTGGGAAGTTGGACCAGATGCAATTACGAGTTTGATGGCATGCTACACAGCATTCGTAAGCATTCCGTGCTGTAATTCCCACTTGGATCTGATTTCTTGAACCACCGTAGTTGATTTGCCAGATGAAATGTCCTCCGTTCGCTGAATTGATGAGGTTATTCGCTTGACATGCAGCGTATGTCGTTGCAGTAGCGAGAGTTGTGGTCGCAAAGAATGTCGTATTCCAATCGATAGGCCTAGTGGTCCAAGTCCAAGTCGAGGTAGTCGTCTCAGTGATCACATTTTCCACAGTGGCCTGCACAGTCGTACTCTCAGTCCGCGTACTAATAACTGTAGTAGTAACAGTCGCAGTAGCAGTGTTCGCAGTTACGTTCCGAGTCACAGTTATAGTAGGTAGCGGCGTGCGACATCTAACCCGGGTAACGGTTTGGGCGGTCAGAGTGAACATAGTAGTGTTGCAGACAACAGCTTGGATATCTGGCCAGCATCTCTTTTCCAGGGCCGGTTGAGCCGTTGGTACCAACTTGTCATCGCCACGTTTGTTACGGCGTCGAGGGACGTAGCCTGGTTCAGAGGCGATGGGGACGAAGCCTGCTGTAGCAGGAATAGTAGATGTGCGTCGAATGGTAGCTGTCAATGTCACGGTACTTGTTGACGTGACAGTAGTAGTAGCTTCTTCCGTGTCGGTGGAGGTGACTACACGGGGTCAGAATCATAGTCCTCTTCGGGGGCTTTTGGCTCACCATTGGTCGTGACAGTAGACGTCTCGGTGACCCGCAGAGCAGAGACCACAGTTGAGTTGACAGTTTGAGTTCCGGTTGTGGTTGAGGTGCTATTGAAGACAAAGACTGTCGCTGTAGGACAGACGGTTACGATGCGGGTTAGTGTTAACTGAATGGTATTCGTTATCGTAGTGGGAGGTGTACGCGAAGCAGTAGGAAAGGCGCCGCATCCTCGCGAAGTCACACATGTTCCTGTAGTAAATACATTTTGGGCGATAGCCACGCCGATCAAGGTGTAAATTAGTGATAGGAGGTACATCTTGATGATATTATGTTCAGGCTGGGATGATTGTGTTTTCAAGAGACAGGGAGAGAGTGGGCGATCTAAGAATGTTATAAGGACAGTACCTCCAATATTGATCTCCCCTCGATTCATCGTATTCATTCCATGTCTTCGAGTCATACAGAGAAGTGATGATGCATAAATGTCCATGATGGCGCCTTGATTTGCAAAATGAGGCCCGAGGCTTCGGTGATACAGTCAACCACTATACAAATAATCTTGTCCGCCTAGCGGCCTATTCTTTCTATTGTCCGAAGTTATATATACAGATATGTTCAGCTTGTGGAACCTCAGGTGTTGACAAACTTATAACCTTTGAGAAGGTCAAGCATAAATGTCATAGGGTTATCCATTTGGAAAGAAAATAAAACATGCTTGCAGTTGAATTCGCAACCGCAATGTGAAGCGCCACTCTACACAAACAAGCCATACATACCATGGAAAATATTCCAATTGGACTATCAACTGCTTTTGGATTATTTACACTTCACGGCATGAAAGGTTATCAGCGCAGAGAAAGGGCAGCGTGCATAGTCCAGAGCTACGTGGCCATGACGAATGATTTATCTCAAGCACTGCCAGCAGTGATGGACAATGAGTCTATGACTACGTCAGAAGAACAAAAAAAGAATTTCTTTGTTATAGAGGGGTTTCCGTACCTATTTTGGGTATCTTCAACCTCAGCACAGGTAAATAGTTGGAACCCCTACCAGGAGAACAAAGAACAAAGAAGCGGCTCATTGCTGAAACAGGGATCTGAACTCTTACAATTAAAGCTGTTAGTTGGGTGTTTGTTTCATGTTTCAGGAACAGTCTAAAGAAAGAAACTGTGGCGTTGTTGAAGGTGAGGATATTGAAGAACTTATGAACAGAAGCACTCATATAAAGATGTATAATAATCACTTCAACGTTCTTGTTCAAATAGCATATACAACAAGAAATAAAGAATATCATATCATATGTGAAGCTCAGTTTCTCGCAAAATGGAACGATCTATGTACAATTACACTTCAATTCCACAATACCAATATCAGCAACCTCAACACACAATGCAGACTGTCAACCCAGCTTTGTTGACTCAACAAGCATCCTACGCTCCCTCATACACTGGTAGACCTTCAAACCCTATCACTGCATCCAGTTACAATAGACAAACTCAAAACAATACACCTTCACCATCGCCATACTCAAGTATGGGGCGACAAGAAATATGGATGGGAAGCGTGAGCTTCACGGATCGCTTCACTAGAGACAGTATGGGTTATGGTCGAGCAACACCAGACGTAACCTTAACTTATGAGTCTGAACCTTTGGAACCTCTTTTTGGAAGAGCGCAGCCTTTGCCGCAACTACCTCCTCCAGATATCAGCAACCCACTGCGCGCTCAAGACAGAGACAGAGGAGACAAGACGTGGTCTCGCAAGCAACTACATTCAGGATATATTGAAGTGCCCAGAAAGGTCATTCACAACGGAAAGGAGAATATAGTCACCAAGACGGTGTATTTCAACCGAAGGTATGGAGGGTATTGGCACAGTCGACCATAGATGACATTCAGGGATTCTTCAAAGGAGTTATATTCATGGCCGGCATATAGACAACAATCGGGTATAGATCTCATAGAGACATAATTCATAACTCATCTCAGCGATTCGCTGTCTTTTCGTGTCCCTGTACCTCAACGAGGTTGACTTGGTGATCTCTCTGGGCTTCAACGAACGGCTGCTTCTTCCAATGTCGTGCAGGGATACCATTACGAAAGAAGCCGTTTATCTCCTCCATACTGCGGCCTGTAACTTCGCCGACGCAGAAGTATACGTAAGTCAACGTGACGAAGCATAAGCCTGTATATACGAAGCCTGTCTTGGGACCGAGGTTGGCGGAGTAGTAGAGGTATGGTAGGGTGAAGACGGTAGCCCAGACCGTGACCCAGAAAGAAGCGACTGCGACTGCGTAGATTTTGTTTCGGTTTCTTCCAACGGCCATTTCGGAAGCCTAAGTCAAGAGTGTCAGAAAGACAACAAGTGAAATGGCGAAACACTTACAATAGTCCAGCCAAGGGGACCCCAAGCAAAATTAAAGGCTACAATCTCAATAATCACAAAACTGATAATCACTTTCCCTACAGTTTCACTTGGAGTTCCACCGGGAATACCCAAGCATCCTACCACAAAGATAGACACTGTCATAACGCCCGTGGTGATCAGCAAAAGAGGTCGTCGTGGGATCTTGTTGGCCAGCAACACCGCCGCAAGGACGACAAAGACCTGAATGATGAATACAATAAGTGTCATTAGAAACGGGTCTTTGAGACCAATTGCTTTGGAGAAGATGGTGCCGAAGTAGTAAAACCATTGGATTCCGTTGATCTGCTGGGCAATCAGGGCACCTGCGCTGTAGATCACTTTGCGACGTTCAATCGGATCTGTGATTAGTTGAATCCACGCACTTTCGATTTCACTAGAACTTTCTTTTTCGAGATCTTCTTCGATATTTTGCATCACGGGTTTGGCGTCGTAGTGCTTGTCTTCATGGTGAAGTAAGCGGAGAGAACGCATCGCTTTGTCATGACGACCACGACGGAGCAACCAACGCGGCGATTCTGGAAGCCATGTAATTCCGAAAAATAGAATCAATGGGAAGATAAGCTGAAATCCAATTGGAAATCGATATGCAAAGCTCGTGTCGTTGTGAATAACACTCCTGTTGATACCAGCAGCGATGATCTGTGAGATAGACAAAACAAGCTGCCAGCACATAAGAAGGGGACTTCTCAAAGACTCCGGCGCTATTTCCTACAAGTAATCACACGATCAATAAGAAGACTCTCACATAATCAATCGGAGACTTTAGAAAACCTACTCCCATGTACAAAGGCGAAGTTACCGAAAAGGTTCCCACCCCAAACCCGGATACGGCTCTACCGGCGGTGATAAGAGCACGACTCGAAGTCGTAGAGAGCTGCATTACAACACCAACGACCACGACAACGGAGCCGGTGAAGAGCGAGCCCTTTCGGCCGAATAGATCGTTTAACGGTGCTGCTAACAACGATCCCACTAACTCGCCCACATTGATCATGCTCGTCATGACAGCTAGATTCTGGGGAGAGATGTGGAATTCGCCATCATCACCCCGCGTTCCAAAGTCGCGAACAAAGACATCTTGACAGTCAGCTATATGAGGACACTTCTACGCTGAAAGACCTACCGAGAGTCGAAACTCCGGTAAAGTATACGCCCTCGTAGCCGTACAGACAAGCCCCGAGGGCAGCGAAGCCGCAGCACAGCCAGACGTAGGGATACTTGACGATGCTTTTCGGCATGTTTCTTTTCTCTCCGCGGACGGATGGCCGCGCGTTAAGTTACAGGGCTGAAAGGGAGGGGGGAGGGAGGTTTGACCCTTTCCTTTTCTTCAACGGCAACGGCTTCTGGGTCTAGCTCTGTTTTGGAATAAGATATGGTATGGGGAAGAAGTTATCGGTGATACCGTGCAAGTGGATACGATGATATTAAAACAGTTGATGGATCATGGAAGTTCAGCTGCGAGCTCCAGTTAACGTTACAGCAATGACAAGGCTCAGGGTACAGGGCCAAGCCTCAGAGTGAGGAGTGGTATCACGAGTTGCTCACTCACGCACTCAGTAACTTCCCATCTTCAAGCCCCCTTTTCTCTCCTCCAACAGACCCATTGCTTCTGGAACCTCGCTCCGAGCTCGCTTAGAAGAGCTTCTCCCAAGTGCCCCAAACGATTGGGCTCAGATGGAAACCCAAGCTAACCCGTCAAAAGTCAGGATCATCGAAATAAAGTTTCACCCGAGTCATGAAGCTTTACCTCTTGAGGAAGCGCCGCGCCATCTTGATGCCGGGGCTTTTCTCAAAAGGGACCATTCGGGAAACGTGGGTGCGAAAAAAACAGGAGCACGGTTGCATTATGTGATTATCATTCTTTTTTTAAACTCACAGACTCATTCCATCTCACTCTTTGTTCACTTCCCACTTCCTTGCGAGGAAGACGCCTGGACCATCAGGTCCGTCGATGGAGTCTTGAAGAAAAAGCTTCGACCATTCGGCTACTGTAGTGTAGGTAGTTGAGCTATCACTCCCTAACCTAAGGTATCATTGGATTGAGAACGCCAAGAAAGGTTGTCTCCGAAATGGATATAATTAGACGTTGCTTCACTTTATTTCGTTCGCAGTCAACTAACAGACAGCTTCAACCTGGATGACCACCACCACCACCACCAAATACAGCACAGTACTCTGCTTCACACTCTCTCAACACCACGATTATGCGATCAATACTCCCTGTTCCAACCCCACCACCCGAATCATGTCCCTACTCTCGCGAATCAAACTACCAAGCTTCCGCCGATGTCATTCCTCTGCTCATTGATGATACATACCACGTCTTTCACCTCAGCACCCCGCCAGCCACAAAGCACCACCCAGAGCGTCTAAGAGCAACATGGTCGCGACTCCGATCAACAAATCTTATCGAATGGGAGCGTGATCCAGAGCCTGTCTTGTCACCTGGTGAGTCAAGCTCTGATCCAGATGCCGATGGTGCTTGGACTGGGTGCACGGTGCTTGACTTGGACCAAAACATGAACATCTTTTACACGGGGTATAATTTGTCGCAAAATGGTCGACAGACGATACTTCGTGCCAAAGCAAAAGATCTTCATGGTGCGAGGTTTGAGAAAGACGCAACACCAGTCACAATTCATCCCCAAGGACTCGATAAGTATGAGGACATTGACTTTCGAGATCCCTTTGTCTTTTATAACCGCGCCGAAGGTCGATATTGGATGCTTGTAGCTACTCGACTGGCCAATGGCCCGTATTGGAGTCGCGGATGCATCGCATTGTTAACATCCCCGGATCTCGAGGCCTGGACCGTTGCGCCTGAACCTCTATACGCCCCCAACGACGTCTTCTGTCCCGAATGTCCAGAGATCTTCACACTGCCCAACGGAAAGTGGTATCTTGTGTACTCGCGCTTCCACGCTCCCAATGCAGGAACAGTATATCGCATCGCTGACGCACCATACGGACCATTCCGCGTGCCAAGGGATGGATCTCATGGCCGACTCGACGGGCGCCGTTGGTACGCAGCCAAGTCATGCCCTAAAGCGGGAGATCCCGACAAGAGAATCACCTTTGGCTGGATTGGAGACTACGCGGACGATGAGAAGAAGTGGCTTTGGGGAGGTGATCTTGGTGTCACTAGAGTTATGTGGGCGGACACAAACGCCTGCCTGCGCATTGATGCTTCTCAAGAGTTTAGAAGTTACATATGGCGATGCTCCAAGCCTGTTTCGCCTAGCAATGCTGCTCCAAGCTTATATCTCTGCTCCCTCGGCACAACAGCGACTCATTTCCCTGAGCTGGGCTCTGCGGAGTGGAAGAAGGATCTCATGGTAGACTTCAAAGTCGCAGCTTGTGATGCCCATACTTTTGGCGTCATGCTTCAGACCGACAGCTCAGGTAAAGGTCATCGTCTCCAGTTCAACTCGCAGGGAAACGGCTTCTTCTCCGTCGCCCTCATGACCGACTTTCCACCCCTCGACGATTTCTGGGCAGATCAGTACCGTATTTATATCCCCCGACCTGTCGACGGTCCCGAATTAGTACGACACGATAACGTCAGTCTCGTCGATGGAGTCTTCCTCTTTTTGAGGGGTCAGCTCGTCGAGGTATTCTGCGGAGGACGAGCGCTGAGTTTCCGACTACCTATACCGCCCAACTGGGCAAGCGGCGAGCGTGACGGTGTGCGCAGGTTGGGATGGTTTGTGGAAGATGGTATGGTTGATTTAGTTGATATTAATATGCGGCATTCGAGGGGTTGCAAGGACAGCTCAGTTGAGTCTGACAATGGCCTCGAAGATGCTGACTAATTTCTTCTATTAACCTTTCCGCCGCATTCCTCCCATTTGCGGCCCCTTCATCCAAGATCTCTCTGCGGCATCATAGGATTTGGTTGAATGACCAAACCGCTGAGAAGATCATAAGGCCCCGACGCGCCCGCAGCGAGGTCCCAGTCGCCGAAATCAGTATATTCATAAACATCAGCACCATAATTGCCCATCATGGGGCTAACTTTATCATTAAGCGGCTCATTCAAATTTACCGCAAGAGAATGCTCCAGGCCGCGCAATATAGCCCCCTCCAGTCGATTAACTGCATATTGCATCGGTTGGTGGCTTTTGCTCATCATGCGAAGGTTCCAAAGATACGAGTTCAGGGTTTCCTGCCAGAAATGTCGCTCCTGCGATGATAACGAAGTGACGAGAAGTAATGTGGTGAAGGAGCCGAGGAGCGAGAAGAGGTAGGGTGACGTGAAGTACCAAAACGCCTCGAGATGGTCAGGTCGCAAGCTTATAACAAAAGATATGGCGCTCTGAGCTGTCTGAAGCGCAATCTGTCGAATGCTGGAGAGGACTCGATCGTCCGAACACCGCGGTGGGAGTGCTGTAGAGCGTATTAAGCGGCGCAGCAGGGTCATTACGACGCCGTAGTAGGAGAAGTGCAGATATCCGTGGAAGCACAGTTTGCGCTGGTAAATAACGTTCATCTGCAGTGTCGGCGGAATGCTATGGTACCAATTCGTCAACATCTCGAACAGCGGCCGGGCTTTTTCCCAGAGAATAATGGTATCTTGCTCACGACAGGTCCGCGCTGTGTAAAAGTTGGAGTAGACAACGGATAGAATCTGCGTCAACCGCACCATCTGTATAAACTGCGTCATGCCAGTCGCAGCAATAGATCTCCGGTCATCATCAGAGCCAGATACAGAAACAGAACTAGAAACCGATCCAGAAGCGGACACCGAAGCTGCGTGGCCTTCGCTGTCGAAATCAGAAAAATCGCCCGGTGTAAGATCGCCCACTGTCCAGTCATCGTCGTGAATATGCACAGGACGTCCGTAAGCCAATGCCGTCCAGCGATCCTGCATGAATAGCGCCCAGCTGAGCCGCTTGCGAACATTGCGCTCCCATTGCGGAATAGTCCAGTTGCTCGCATCAAGGTGAAGCCCAAGACATTGGCCGATCGCAAGCGCCTGGCAGGTCAGGCCCCATTGGAACGTGTGGTCCGGGTTGAGGGGGTCCTCGGGCTGGCACTGCAGCAGAAGGAGGGCGGCCTGGATGGAACTGAGCTTTGGGCGGTGATAAGATGCCGGTATGGCAGACCGTAGCATCCTGCGGAGGAGGGCGGCGTCAGGGGGGTTTCTGATGGAGAGCTCAGGGTCGTAGGTCCACCAGCGAATGGCGGATAGATAGATGGCTCCGAGGAGGGCGGCGGGAATCCGTCGGTATGACTGGCTGTAGGCAAGGGTAAAGGGGTCCTTGGAGAGGATGGGATAGCAAGGTTGGACGTGTCTCCAGAAGAGCTCAACGAGACTTGGGCCGTGAGGACGAACACAACTCTCGATGGCGTCGACCTGAGAAAATGTCGGATCGCCTTCAACTGCTTTTTCGTCACGAGCCATGTGAAATGTCAAGGGATACTCCTGACCGTCATCTCTCTCCAGCACGCGTCGAATAGCATGTGTGTCGAGACTAAACTCGTGAGTCTGAGGATCGTAGGGTCGATGTCGCATTAGTATAGGTTCCATATCGCTCCCAAGACCATAAAGCTCTGCAAACCGCGTAGACGAGCATCCCATAGTGCGATCCAGGGGACCAAGCTCAGGGACCATGACAGAGGGCGGAGCGAGAGGAATGCCGCTATCAGCAGAAGCTCGGGTTTCAGCAGGAGATAAAAATGCCTGGACCGAGGGGACGGAGTGAACAGATTGGACATCGTCTCGCGACGCTTTCCGGCTCTGGCTCATGCTCCGCGCTGACGTTTGGCTCTGGTCCTCATGACCGACATCGTCCTGCGGCTGTTGCAGGGAGATTGTATTTGAGTTTGGACCGGTAACACCACTACTGCCACTACCGCTGGCGACCTGTCGCTCCGGAGGATCATGCTGAAAGGTACACGGCGTAGCTCTCAGCTGGCAGTGGACGCAGTCACCGTCGCCGTCCTTTGTAACGCAGCGAGTCTTGCGCTTCCGACAGGCATCACAGGGACGAAGACTGCGACGCTGTCGCTTGCGAGCGTTGTTCTGATAGTCCTGGGGTGTGATGATTTCCATTTGTCGAGGAAGAAGGGCGGAGTTCTGCCATGTCCTGTTGGAGAGAAGCTGAGAAGCAAAGGTGAAGTGAAGTAAAGTGAAGTGGTGTAAGTTGTAAGTAAGCTTCTCTCTCGGTCTTAAGAACCTAGAATCCACTCCCCGCTTGTACTTATTTCCCTGTCGTGTCCGTGTCTCAAGCTATTGCAGAGGTCTTGGGTCTTGGTATGGTCTTACGCAAGGCAAGAAAAAAAAGAGGATTACATATACAACAAACAAGATCGATCGATAGGTAGAGAAAAAATAACACACAACTACCGATCTTCGACCCTGCTTACTCGGCTCTTGGCCCTCGAACAAGCTCTCTTGGCATGAGGCTGTGTCGATAGACGAGTGACACTGAGCCCTACTGACAAAGTTGTATGTACAGTGAACTCGGCTCTAACGGTTTTGTTCTCTTTGGTGCGAGGAAGATAGGATGGTGGTGGTGATGATCGTTTAATACAAGACAAGACAAGTTCGTCAGCCTCAAAGTCAAGTTTCAGCTCAGGATCAGGGTTTCTTGGGATTTCTGACACAGACACCGCTGAATCAGCTCTTTCTCTCAGTGTTTCCTTTTTCTCTTGTTTATTACTTTTACGGTATCTTCAGTGGCTTTTTTTTTTTGTTTCATTGAATGGCTTTTGGCTGCCACGCGCCATTTTAAGCAGATGACGGTGGAGGCTGGGCTGAAGGAAAATAGGTTGGTCACGGTCACGGCCACTTCGCTCGTGTTGTATCCCTGTCTGCAAGGTTCAAACGGGACAACCTGGGTTGAGCTGTCGCCTGGGCTGCGTGTCTCTCCCGTGCAGAAGCAAGTCCCCAGTTGCCATCTGCAGCAAATAAAATAGAGTTGGGCCCGTCTTTCTGGCCCATGTAACGCCCTCCCTGTGGCTGCACACTAAAAAGGGATCAAGACAAAAGACAAGACGCCATGGCATGGAACCTGGCGTTGCTCCTCGTACCAAGAAACAAGACCGGCGCCGTCTCCATTCTCTAGCATTCGGTGGAACTCAGAAACTGACTTTTTGCCCTTTGTGTGCACCGGTTCCGTGGGCTCGGGAGTTGGGGTATGCCAATGGTCTTCTAGTGGTGGTGAGTGGTAGTGAGAGTCTAAGAGGGGGGGGGGGGGACGCCTGTGCCGTTGGCGCCGAGTCTTGGCAAGAGGGCGACCCTGAAATTCTGATTTGATTACTTTACTTGGCTTTTGATGACGTAGAGTAAAGGATTCCCTTTGGTCCCTTTCGGATTCAACCGTCATGACCTCATTCTCCCAGAGCCTCTCAAGCCTCTCTCTATCAACATCTCAATGTCAGATTCGCACTGTAGACGATGAATAGAATCTCGGACAAAAACCTAGAAAGAGTTGTATTGCCAAGATCTACATCAATTCGCTTCTCAACCAACAATCGTGGTCTATGCGTGGCTTATGTAGTATCATGCCAAGAACCTGCATCAGCACGAATGGGCCAAGCTATAACAAGAAATTCAAAAAGAGAAATTCAAATCTTGCAGATCATTTTTCCCTCATTAGCAATCATCCAATTGTTACTGAACCATTGACTGCACATCAGAGGGCTTATCTCGACCCTGGGGCCTGGGAACTGGTATGCAACCAAACCTAAACCTAAACCGCAAATATTGTTGCAATACCCATACTCCCAACAACGCTATTTCCACAAGCCCTTTTTTCTGTCCCTAATTAATTGAAACTAGAACCAGCAACTTGAACTCACGCCATTCTGACATTTAACGCTTATCCTTTTCCATGCCAGTTTCTTTTGAAACAAGTTCTACTACCCAGTCTAGACCAACCTCAGACCATTCGGCCCAAGCTTGACTAGGTCAGACCTTGGAGTGCAGCACACTCAATCGGCATGTGTTTGATTAGTTCCCTTGGAGCAGCCTCTACAATGTGCAGAAAGGGTCACGTACTCCATCTTCAGGGTTGCAATTGCCATGGTGGCGTTTCGATTGCCCCCAACTCCCGGCTTAGGGATGGATTCCTTGTCGATTCTTTCGAAGATCATTGAGGTTGCGGTCGATGAGTGTAGCAAGTGCGGACTCACAGTGATCACAGCTGAACGACAGAAGCAACTCCAGCCACCGTCATCACGCAGTTGCATCGGCCAGTGATGCTAAGGAACACCCGCTTCGATAGCTCACTGGCCAAGCCCTCATGAAGATCAATGCAACAACATTTCAATGAGCAAATAGTGATTCTCCTTTCATATTCCTACCCACATCCCCGTTGAAAATCACCTCAGCGAATCGGTATCATCCCAGCTGCCGGTATGTTGATCCAACTTCAAAAGAACCCTCTTCACTAGCCTCATCAAGTTAGGGAGAAGCCGTTTGGTCAGAAATACATGTGCAACGCCTCCGGGGGACCTGTGGTCGAAGGAAGAGTGCAGCCTCTCGGGTGCCTTTCTCCCGTTTTTCTTAACAGCTTGCGCGCCGTTCCGTGGTAATCTGCGGCTGAGGGGCTCGTGATCACCGTCGCTCGGACGTTTGGTTATTTCAACTAATCCTGCAGCATGGCTGAGGCGCCGTCTTGGCTCGAGGACAGGGACATAAGTGGTTTTTGGAACGGGTAACTTGCTAACGGTTCTTGGTGTAAGCCTATCTCTTGGCAGGCGAAATGAATTCATTCCATGTGATCACTTCGTTGTGAAGTTTGCTGTCAAAGAGCTATCTTGAAGTTCGTATTCTTGGATTTGCTCTTGAATACCGACTATTTTAGATCTCCCACTTAGCTAGTTTACTAGATATGTGTCTTGAACCATAAGTACACGGTCCTTCGGGGCTATAGATGCAATATTGGACATTTTGACTTCTTTGACATGCCTTAGGACTCTGTGTACTTTAGGCAACAAGGAGTATGCCCGCTTGAAATTTCGGTGATATTCCGCTGTTTTGAAACCTCGGCACTACTTTTGAGTTCCAGTGTCAAGACTTCCGTTTCCATTCATAAACTTCTCAACAGTCAACAGTAACAAGTGCTTTCCATCATGAGGATAATCTCCACGAAGTTGCCGATTAGCGGACGATGAACAGGGGTACTCTACTAAATCGTCGACCACAAGAGGCCTCCTTCTTATTAATAGAGCTCGGGAATAAGTGATCGACTAACTGACGTGGAGATCTTTACAATAGTGTCAAGTTCTCGATGATCTTTTCAAAGGATTATGGTACCTACACACGACCCCCTGATGCTGTTGGAGCTGGTATAGGGTAAGCATCTTCTGGGATTGACGGTGTTCAGCCACAACTTCACTAACACTCTACGCCACCCGCTAACTCACCGAAGCGCACTGGCGGGCTTCTAGCCTAACCGCTCCAACACTACGAAAGCCGACAGATATCGGGAATTCATACGAGTTGCATGAGTTTTGATACGCCTCTTTTTTCTTTTATATCGACCATCGCGAGGTACTGAGTCGTGCAGTTGCGGCGAAAAGCTTTGTTAGTGCCCCAGTTCTTCCTAGACCTCCACTACCTGAGACACCAGCGAAGGATGCTGCCAAATGGATACCAAAGACGATAGCATCAAATATCGGACAAATAACTAGAACCTAGCGTCGATAAACGATGGGCATATTGCTCCGGAGGCCGCCTAAACGGCAAAGCATAGTAATCAACACATCGATCCTCGCACAAGTCAACTCAGCGCATTGACTGGCTTGATCAGCATTTTTACTAGCGATGTTGTGCAGCATAGAGACTAGACCAGAATAGGCATCTCGATATTGAATCCCAGAACGTGACATGGATGGAGGAAAGTGTATCGAGGAGCCATTGGCAAGACATGTTGGGTCGCTGAAATGGGCAATTCAACAGAGGCCCGAAAAGCCTGTGGCGATTAGCACATCCAGTGAGTGATTGTCATGTCCGCGAATGTCGGAGGCGAAGACGGCGTTAGCCATGGGGGGTTTTAAGCTTAAAGACTAAAAACTAAATCGCCCCAGAATATCAAGATGATCAATGATCCACGACGACAAGTCGCATGAGTCAGTTTGTGAAAGAGGAAATGTAACCCACCCGTCATTTATTACATTACAGGGACATTGATCAGCTTAAAGATAACACGGTTGATTGACAGATAATTAGACTTCCTGCTCACGGGCGAGTTACCGCTCCAAAGCCGTTTGACCGGCGCTATAAAGCAAAACCTTGCCCATCAGCATCTGTCGGACAAACCCGCCCAAGATCTATTCTTATCATGGCGAACTCCGTCTTGGCTGATACAGACAATCTCTACACGTTTCTACGCAGTGATAGATAATACGATAGCTACACTATAGCTGACAAGGAAGGAGAAGGAGATTGAGTGAAGATATTCCCTCGGCTGGCCACTCACGTTGCCCACGTGTGTCTTGGCGATCCTGTCTCATGGAACCTTTGCTCGACCCCAAGTCTTTGATCGGCCGGGGCCGTTGTCAAAATAAAGAGGGCGACGGGCCTATTTTCTGATGATGATGAATTGTTCACCTTTTCTTTGTGTGTAGGTCAACATCATGAAGTCGTCAATTACTCTGGGTGCCCTCGCTTTGGCGGGCTTGGTATCTGCTGAGGATGTCCTATATAGCAAGCGACTGAATAAGCGATTCGTCGATGATGATGGACACTATAACATGTGTATGTGATCAATTTGCGTGATGAGTGGTTCAATTGACTGATTCGTGTAGCGTTCTTTCACGTCAACGACGTTCACGCCCATCTCGACGAATTCGCAAAGTCGGGCACTGACTGCGTGGATCCCAAGAAGGGTTGTTTTGGCGGTTACGCGCGCATAAAGCACACAGTCGATGGGCTTCGAAAAGATCACCCCGATAACCTCTGGCTCAACGCAGGCGATGAGTTCCAAGGCACGCTGTTCTACTCGTTCTACGGACCGTCCAAGATTGCTGAGAACCTCAACACCCTGAAGTTCGATGCCATGACGCTTGGTAACCATGAGTGGGATGGCGGTGATGAGGAGCTCGGCGAGTTTCTCCAGAACCTGACGTTCCCCGTCGTCTCATGCAATGTCAAGAGTGAATACGAGGGACTGAACAAGACGATCAAGAATTACCAGATCTTCAAGGAGCATGATCTGGCCGTTATCGGTGTCACCACTGACACCACGCCTGGGATCTCGAGTGTCGGAAACAAGACTACCTTCCTTGACCCCATCACTGAAGTGCAAAAGTCTATCTGGGAGATTCGAAACAAGACTGACATCAACCGCATTGTCGCTCTAACCCACATTGGCTACGATGTCGACAAGGAGCTTGCTGCAAAGACCGAGGGTCTGTCCCTCATCATCGGCGGTCACAGCCACACTCTTCTCGGCGACATGGAAAAGGCAGAGGGCGATTATCCCACGATAGTCAAGGACATCAACGGAGACGAAGTCTTTATTGTCACTGCCTACCGATGGGGCGAATATCTCGGCTCCATCGATCTGACCTTTGACAAGGACGGCAAAGCCCTCGAGTACCACGGCGCTCCTATCCATCTCACCAACCAGACCGAGATGGATAAGGCTCTCAACAAGACTATTAAAGGGTGGCGCAGTCCTTTTGAGAAGTTCGCTGCTGAGGTTGTCGGAAACACGAAGGCTGAACTTGATCAGTCAACGTGTCAAGAGGGAGATTGTCTTCTCGGCCAGGTCATGGCTGACGCAATGCTCGAATACCGTCTTAACCAGAGCCGCAATGACGACGACAAGCCCGCTTTTGCCTTCATCAACGCCGGTGGAGTTCGCGCCACCATCGACGAGGGAAACATTACTCGCGGTGAAGTTCTCACTTCGTTCCCCTTCGGCAACGCAATCGTGGAGCTCACTTTCACTGGCGCTGAGCTCAAGGAAGTCTTCGAGGGTGCAGTAACCGGCGTTAACCAAAAGAACAAGAAGGAAATCACATCATGGTTCCAGGTTTCCAAGGGCCTCAAGATCGAGTATAACCCCGACAACAAGAACGGCTCCAAGCTCGTCAACGCAACCCTCAACGGTGAAGCTTTCGAGGATAAGACAGAGTATCGCGTCGTCACGCTTGATTTCCTTGCTGGAGGCGGTGATAACTTCTTCAGCATCGATGCTAAGAACCTGGCTACCCTTGATTCGCAGGATGAGGTTCTGATTGGGTACCTTGATGCGCATAACCCTCTTGACCCCAAGCTGGAGGAGCGTGTTGTTGAGACGAATGCGACGAGCAGTGAGGATGCTGAGCAGGGTGAGGCGAAGGGTAAGGGCGGAAGTGCAGGAGGAGATGGTAATGCGGCTAGTGGTGTTCACGCCTCGATCTTGAGTGCTGTGTTCGGTGTCGCGATGGTTCTGTTCATGATGTAAATGGTAGAAATGCAATTTGTATATATAGATGACTTACAGTGGACTAATCAATAGTCTTGCAGTAATTTGTTCCAACCGATCAACAGTTGTTTGAAGCTTTGACCTAAGTGTCAGTAATTTCTACCAGATGTAATCACATCAACCTCCAATGTTCAAGTCCTCACCCGCAGGAACGTCTCATAGTTCATCTGCATCTCATCCCCTGGGACCAAATAACCCTCCTCCAGCCAATCCACCTCCCTCCTCTCAAGACGACTTTTCACCACTAACAACATAATAAACACAACGGGAAGCAGGAGCCACAGTACAAGCAGCACGGCAAGAATACACAGGTATACCGGGACGGCGTATTCAGGGTGACCCATGGTCGCGATGAAGAACAATATCTTCTAGTATGGCAGCAACGTCACGGTGGGAAGAGCTGGGGTTTTTGTGCAAATTGGTGAATAGAAACAAGTCCTTTGTTGGACGGCGGTGGGAGGCCAAGTGTTCGGGTGGGAGTGCACATTGTGCGATGGTCACTGCCATGAACAAGAGACACGGCGTTGTCAAAGAGTAACACTATCCAGAATATGACTTGGGAGGACGAACACTTTCTGATGTGACAAGGAGGGCTTTGTCTCTTGCGAGCATGTCACCAAGATGAGTGTAAGATTGGTCAGGTTAAGTTGCTGAAAGACAAGAGATGTGAACAATGGACGTTATTAGGCTAGACTGAAACAAATACATAGAAACAGAACAACCTCATCCTGGCATTTGACATTCATTCATTCATGTATCCACCCATCTTAGTAAGTATAGCGGAAATCGGAAGAAGCGCCCTCCTAGAATATTTGTCAGTGATGTTGTCATGTCAGCACGAGGGGGCTTACTCACATCATGGGCCTCCAACACCTTCTCACCCCGATCAGCCTTGGCATTCTGCCTCTTAAAGTCCAAGTCACAGAGACAGACGAGGATGACAGTGACGAGACAGCAGGCGATGCAAGCCCACATACCAGGCTTGTACCCCGTGAGCTTGTCCTGCTCGCGGAACACCAGGCTGCCCGCAATACCGCCAAAGCCACCAAAGCCAACGAGAGTAGCGCTGCAGAAAGCTCGCTTCCACTGGCCGCGGATGTTGTTGGCCTGGAAGGACATGGCAGTTGGGATGTTGCTGTTGGCACCGGCGGTGACGAGGAAGACACCGAAGTAGCGCACGTTGGCACTCTCGGCCCAGCCCATGATGGGAAGCCCGATGAGGCAGAGAAGCATGTTGAAGAGGATCATGGGGCCTCGGATGTGATACTTGTCGCCGACCCAAGCAGTAGCGAACATGACGATACCAGCAAAGGCATAAGGAGGCGCAACGAGACACTGAGCTGCTCCAACGCTGAAACCCATGTTTCCGACGAGGATGATAGGCAGGGTGTAAGCAAGGGCGTAGCTGATGGTGGTGGTATCGAAGAAGATCATAGCATAGGCCCAAACCTTCCAGTCGGCACCGCCTCGAATGAACTTGCTGAACTGGAAGGGAGGGACCTCAGTGTCGCCACGATCACGGCGGATACGATCGACGACCCACTGACGCTCACGGCTACCGAGGAACGACCATGTCTTGCGCTTGGAATCGGGGAAGTCGACGAGGAGCCAGTATCCAGCAATACCGAGGGCGATGGTGAGAGTACCTTCGATGATGAAAATCCAACGCCAGCCAGTGAGATTCTCGCGACCATTGAGTTGCATGAGCTATAGTATGTGAGTAAGAGTGACGAGTGTATTCGGGGTAAGACGTACACCATAGGCGAGAATACCAGAGAAAGCAGAAGCGACGCAACCAAGGAGATAGAAGACAGAGTATCGCTTTCCAACCTCATCTATGGTCTTTGATTAGTGCTGATTCACTTGAAGCAGTGAAGATACTCACATCGAGTGTACCATGTGCTGAGAAGATAGACACAGCTGGGGAAGAAACCAGCCTCGAAGAAACCAAGAACCGCTCGGAGAGCTGCAAGCTGAGGGAACTTCTTAACGAATCCCATACCAACCATGACAGCACCCCACATCATAGTGATGAGGGCCAGATGAAGACGAGGACCGACTTTGCGGATGAGGACAGTCGACGGTGGCTGAAAGATGACGTAGGGGATGAAGAAGACCAAATTGGCAATATTCTACCACAATCGTCAGTTGGATTTCGACCCCCAGAATAGAGAGAAGAAGACTTACGTATCGGAAGCCAGTGAGTTGGAGCTCGACGCTCATGCCCGCAATGTTGGCAGCACTCATATTGGTTCGGTCCATAAGCGAAACACAATACATAGCACCAACAGTCACGACGAGCCGACGATCAATACGTCGAATGATGCTGCGCTGCTCCTCCTGCGTGAAGCCATGGTCGTGATCGATCTCAGAGCTGACCTTGCTAGGAGCCTGATCGAGATGATTGAACTCGGCCTGCTTCTCGACGCCGTCGTCACCATTGGTTGTTCGATCCATGGTTGCGTTGGTCAAAATCCGAAAGTGGTGATGAAGTCAAGTTTGAGTGGGACGGGGGAGGGGAAAAAAGAGGAGGAGGAGGAAAAGATGAAAAAGAAGTCCTGTTACACAGTTTCCAGGAGGAGAAAAAGTGCTGGGCAGTGGCCCCCTTTTGAGAAGGAGAGGAAAAAGGTGGATTTGGCAGTGCAGGATGGAGAAGATCAGGTTCAGGTTCCACGAAGATGCAAGCTATTCTCTGCTTGTCTTACCCCCGAGTCTTTTGCTGTTTCTCGCTGCTCTTTGTCTCCAGTTTATTTCTGTCATTTCGTCCACGATCATCGCCCTCTTATATATACGCATTTTCTCCTCAAAGGCCCCCCTCCCCCTTCCATGGGGTCATACATCTCGATATCGAACCAATCCCACCGAACCTCGGGTGGCGGTCAATGCCAAGCAGAGTCACATAAAGAGCCCAAACGTTTACACACCCCTTGGGCTTGGCCTTAGCCTTTGGGAACACCATAGAATTAGAGCTCGCTCGACTCGTTTACTATCCAACACGCCAGCTTCCCCCGCAAGATCTACCGTCGCTTGCTCCACCAGAATCTGGGGTGTGGACATGGGAGACAAGTTTGCGGGGTAGGTAGGCTGGGTATTGCGGTAACGTCCGTCACCCAAAGACTGGCCACCCCCACAGACCGGCCACCTCACTTTTAACCCAGCCACCCAATTTATATATACTTTAAACAGTCACAACTCTACCAATTTAATTCCAATTAATTTCAAACTAACGCCAATCAATTCAGAATGC